>NC_069502.1:549755370-549775370 GCF_027579735.1 Bombina bombina | reverse complement strand
CAATTTACACCGTTTCAGAATAACAACCTTTTTTCCAGTCATGTGACTGCTATTGAAAAGCATTGAGAAGCAGTGCATTTATTAAAATAGCCAGTAGGTGGAGCCGTCCGCTTGTGTTGCAGCAAAGTCAAGCAAGCTGAAATTAATCAGTTTAATCAGACCTGAGCTATCGAGCAGATTTTAAAGGAACAAGATCTTCCGGTCTATAAATCAGTCCAGATTGGAATGCATAGAAAGAACTGTTTGCAGAAAAATGCAGGTGAAGTCTGTGTTGTGTGATTATTTTATTAAGTTTATAATGCTGTTTAGCAAATATTTTTGTTCATTTACCTTAGTTTAATTATACATTATGTGTTGTGTGATTATTTTATTAGGTTTATAATGCTGATTAGCATTTAAAGTCTTCATTTCAAAGCTTTAAAAATAATGTATTAGGTGTTACTTATGACAATTTTGAGAGGGGCCTGGAACCTATCTCCCTCACTTCCCATTGACTTACATTATAAACTGGGTTTCAATTTACAACGGTTTCGATTTACAACCATTCCTTCTGGAACCTAACCCCGGCGTAAACTGAGGGCTACCTGTACTTTAAATTTAATTACATTAGCAAGGATTAAAATAACAAAGCACAATGCTAGGTATATATAGACACTAAATGGCATTAAAACACTAACAATAATGTCATTACTTTAAAAACAAAATGTATACATGATGATAATGAGAGATAAACCTTAATATTTACATACAAATTGTATACATTTAAAGAAAGACTGATAGGTCCAATTCTTTATTTAACCCTTTAGGGTGCATAGTTTCCAATATATAGATCCAGAACGCCTCTCTCTGTTTTAAGAAGCGTTCTCAATCTCCTCCTCCTCTAGGTGTATCAACTCTATGAATGATTTGCCATCTGAGTTGAATAATTTCCACATTCCAAAAAATGGCACGCCACAGGTGCTTGAGTGTCACCCTTTCGGATATTTGACTTGTGTTGGTGTATTCTTTCTCTCACCTTACGTGTCGTTTCCCCTATGTAAATTTTTGAACATGGGCATTTTATCATATAAACGGCAAATGTAGATTCACAAGTATAATATGATTATAACTTAAATTTGTATCCACTTCTTGGGTGGACAAATTCATGTCCCTTAATGACAGAGTGAGAATTGCTGTAGCCTACGCATGGGTAACACTCCAAATTCTTTTTAGTGATGAATCTTTCTTTACTAATAGATTTAGAGCCCAGGTCTGACTGCACCAAAGTGTCTCTAAGATTCTTAACTCTCCCGTGGGCTATAATGGGAGTTTTTTTTCAGTATTTCTACATCCTTATTTCATGTTTGGATAATGTGCCAATGTTTTCTTATAATGCAAGATATTTTCTCAATATAGTTGTTAAATTATGATACAAATATTAATCTGTCATCATTGTTTTTTTTCTTTTTATATTGTTTGTTACTATCTCTACCTATTTTCTGGGTTTCACTCTCAATAAGCTCCCTAGGGTATCCTCTTTCCAGGAATTTCTCACTCATTTCTTTTAGTCTAGTTTCTTTCAAGGACTCATCCCTGACAATTCTATTAACCCTCATTAGCTGACACCTTGGAATGGAGTTTTTAAGTCTTTGGTTATGAAAACTGTTGTATCTAAGAAGGGTGTTACGATCTGTATCTTTATGATGTAAATCCATTTTAAATTCTGTCCTCTTCCTGTATACCACAGTGTCCAAAAATACCATACTCCCTTCACTGGATACCAGTGTGAATTCCAGGCCATTAACCTCCTGATTAAGTTCATTTACAAATTGTATGAGGGTATCTGCGCTACCCCACCATATGCCAAACACATTGTCGATGAAACGCCACCAAGTAGTGCCGTACCTTAAAAATAGACGATTATTGTAAACACATTTTTCTTCAAAATGATTCATATATAGGTTGGCATATGATGGTGCAATGTTAGACCCCATAGCAGTCCCCTTCTTTTGAATGTACCAAGCATCTCTAAACAAAAAGTAATTACAATATAACACTCTTAATAATTCCTCTAAGAAATCTATTTGTCTAGCATTATATTGTGTATCAGTAGACAACAATTGACTGATTACCCATGTTCCACTTTCATGCTTAATGGATGTATACAGACTTTTTATATCTAAGCTAAACAGTATATATTTAGTGTTCTCAAATGTTAATGTAGAGAGCTTCCGTATAAAGTCTCCTGTATCTTTAATGAAAGAGGTAATTTGTAATACCCTATCTAGAAATTTAGCTATATTGGTAAAGACTGACTCTACATTCAAAACAATAGGGCGCCCTGGTGGCTCTTGCAGGTTTTTATGCTCCTTAGGGACTGTTTAAAATACCGGGGTTCTAGGGTGTTTATTATACAAATATTCACTCATCTTTTTGTCTATGATTCTCTGGGTAATAGCTTTATTTATTATTCGTTTAATCTCTTTTTGAATTTTAAGAATAGGATTAGTGTCTAATACTTGGTATGTAGAGGGGTCACTAAGTTGTATGTTTATTTCTCTGATGTAATATACTTTGTCAAGGACAACAGTTGCTCCACCCTTGTCTGCTCTTTTAATGATGACATTTTTATTTTTCATTGTTTCAATAGCCCCAAATTCATCCTTGGTCAAATTCCAATGTTTGCCCCTTTTGTTCTTAGTCTGAACCATTTTAGTTTGTAAAGCATTTATGTCAGATGTCACTAACTTAGAAAAGGTATCTAGACTGCTGTAATGTATGTTCGGGGTAAAAGTACTTTTTTTTGTGCAAGTTAAACTTCTTAGGGTTAAATACATCAGTTTGGTAATTTTTGCTAATACTACTTATGCCACTGCTCACATTTTTATTGCCATCAATATGAAAAATCTAAACAAATCTTTATTCAACTCAAAAAAGTCCAGGTCTTTATATGGACAAAATGAGAGTCCTTTCTCCAATAATCTGTACTCACTGTTATCTAGAGTACTGTTCAAAATATTAATTACTATTTCCTGTTTCTCTCCTCCGGTTCCCTTGGCCACACGTTTTCATCCGCTTGTTGCCCTCTGTGTCGGTGTTTCCTTCCACCACGATGTTTCCTTCGTCCCTTGATAAAAAAAGTGTATGATGACAAACCGGATGACTGTTCTGATGTAGTCCCGGCTCCTTCCTTACATTAGCTGTGCTGATAGGTTTGATGGCCCTGATGTCTTGATGATGCTGTGGGGAATCTCTTTTGATAATCATAATATCCAGCTCGCCATTTATAAACTCTGCCTTTAATATAGTCGTCTTCATCCCAGACGAATTTGAGTCTTTTACGTTCCTGGATCTCCTTTTTCAGGTTAGTAATTTTCTCGTCCAGTTTCTTGATGAACTCATCTAGTGCTTCTATCAACATCAATTTCATTAGCTCAGCCTTGCAAGTCTCTATGTCTTTCTCCTGTTGCTCCACATGTTTTAGCAGGTACTCCACTGTGTTATAAGGTCGTATGAACAGTTTTTCAGGATAGCCTCAAACTTTCCACAGTATTCTTAATTTTCTCGTAAAAATTGTAAGAAGGTGTGTAAAAATCCAGGTTTTTGATTGGTTGGTCATACCTTTAAATAGAGATACAGGTGCATTGTATAATATGCATGATTAAGGGACTGTGTTCTCGAAATGTTGCATACCTGTCCATTTGTATGCCTCAATAAAGGACATTCCTAAAGGAATTCATGGTGCTGTGGAGTATTTACTTTGAAATATAAACTTGGTTGGAGGTCGCCAGCTTATCCAACGTGCACCAAGCCTCAGTAAGGCATAGCTTCCGGTTGCTGGTCAGAGTTTGGACTGTATTTGCACTTTGCGAACATTGATACGTGTAACCAGGTGATAATTTATACTTGTATACATGGAGAAGCTACAGAAAACGGATGGCACCAAGGTGTTTATGTACACTGAAATGGAGGCTACCCGCATCACAACCCTCACTAGGGGATTCAGGGATTTCCTTAAAACCATTCCGGTACAGGATCATGAGAAACATGAAAATTTAAGAAGCAAAAATACTGCTTGGGACCTGCATATCATGACTCTTTCAAAATATCATCGGGTTAAGAGAATACCCAGGGGCTTGAGGATGAGTACCTGCCCCACATTGTTACAAGAAAATTAAGAATACTGTGGAAAGTTTGCGAAAATTCTGAATAAGTGTTCATATGATCTTATAACACTTACAGTGGAGTACCTGCTAAAAGATGTAGAGCAACAGGAGAAAGACATAGAGGCTTGCAAGGCTGAGCTAATGAAATTGATGTTGAAAGAAGCACTAGATTAGTTCATCAAGAAAATGGACGAGAAAATTACTAACCTGAAAAAGGAGATCCAGGAACGTAAAAGACTCAAATTCGCCCGGGATGAAGACGACTATATTAAAGGCAGAATTTATAAATGGCAAGCTGGATATAATGATTCGCAAAAGGGATTCCCCACAGCATCATCAAGACATCAGGGCCGTCAAATCTATCAGCACAGCAAACGTAAGGAAGGAGGCAGGAATCATCAGAACAGTCATCCGGTTCGTCATCACACACTTTATCAAGCGACAAAGGAAACATCATGGTGGAAGGAAACACCGACACAGAGGGCAACAAGCAGATGAAAACGAGGGGCCAAGGGAACCGAAGGAGAGAAACAAGGAAACAGTAATTAAAGGGACAGTCAAGTCCAAAAAAAACTTTCATGTTTCAAATAGGGCATGTATTTTTATACAACTTTCCAATTTATTTTTATCACCAATTTTGCTTTGTTCTCTTGGTATTCTTAGTTAAAAGCTAAACCTAGGAGGTTCATATGCTAATTTCTTAGACCTTGAAGGCCGCCTCTAATCTAAATGCATTTTGATTTTTTCACCACTAGAAGGCATTAATTCACGTGTTTCATACAGATAACATTGAGCTCATGCACGTGGATTTACCATGCTCTGATTGGCTAAACTGCAAGTCTGTCAAAAGAACTGAAATAAAGGGGCAGTCTGCTGAGGCTTAGATGCAAGGTAATTACAGAGGTAAAACGTGTATAACTATAAATGTGTTGGTTATGCAAAACTGGGGAATTGGTAATTAAGGGATTATCTATCTTTTAAAACAACAAAAATTCTGGTGTTGACTGTCCCTTTAAAATTTTGAACAGTACTCTAGATAACTGTGAGTACAGATTATTGGAGAAAGGACTCTCCTTTTGTCCATATAAAGACCTAGACTTTTTTGAGTTGAACAAAGAATTGTTTAGATTTTTCAGAAATATTAAATTGCATTTTTTTTTTGATGGCAATAAAAATGTGAACAGTGGTATGAGTAGTATTAGCGAAAATTACCAGACTGATGAATTAAACCCTAAGAAGTTTAACTTAAAAAAAAAGTACTTTTACCCCGAACATACATAACAGCAGTCTAGATACCTTTTCTAAGTTAGTGACATCTGACATAAATGCTTTACAAACTAAAATGGTTCAGACTAAGAACAAAATGGACAAACATTGGAATTTGACCAAGGATGAATTTGGGGCCATTGAAAAAATGAAAAAAATAAAATGTCATCATTAAAAGAGCAGACAAGAGTGGAGCAACTGTTGTCCTTGACAAAGTATATTACATCAGAGAAATAAACATACAACTTAGTGACCCCATTACATACCAAGTATTAGACATGAATCCTATTTTTAAAATTCAAAAAGAGATTAAACGAATAATAAATAAAGCTATTACCCAGAGAATCATAGACAAAAAGATGAGTGAATATTTGTATAATAAACACCCTAGAACCCCGGTATTTTAAACAGTCCCTAAGGAGCATAAAAACCTGCAAGAGCCACCAGGGCACCCTATTGTTTCAAATGTAGAGTCAGCCTTTACAAACATACCTACATTTCTAGATAGGGTATTACAACCGTATGTTTAAAGAATGACATCTTTCATTAAAGATACAGGAGATTTTATACGGAATCTCTCCACATTAACATTTGAGAACACTAAATATATACTGTTTAGCTTAGATATAAAAAGTCTGTATACGTCCATTAAGCATGAAAGTGGAATAGGGGGAATCCGTCAATTGTTGTCTACTGATACACAATATAATGCTAGACAAATAGATTTCTTAGAGGAATTATTAAGAGTAGTGTTAGATTATAATTACTTTTTGTTTAGAGATACTTGGTACATTCAAAAGAAGTGGACTGCTATGGGGGTCTAACGTTGCCCCATCATATGCCAAACTATATATGAATCATTTTGAAGAAAAATGTGTTTACAATAATCGTTTAACAATAAGCTATGGCGCTACTTGGTGGCGTTTCATCGATGATGTGTTTGGCATATGGTGGGGTAGCGCAGATACCCTCATACAATTTGTATGTAAATGAACTTAATCAGGAGGTTAATGGCCTGGAATTTACACTGGTATCCAGTGAAGAGAGTATGGTATTTTCGGACACTGTGGTATACAGGAAGGGGACAGAATTTAAAATGGATTTACATCATAAAGATACAGATCGTAACACCCTTCTTAGATACAACAGATTTCATAACCAAAGACTGAAAAACTCCCTTCCAAGGCGTCAGCTAATGAGGGTTAATAGAATTGTCAGGGATGAGTCCTTGAAAGAAACTAGACTAAAAGAAATGGGTGAGAAATTCCTGGAAAGAGGATACCCTAGGGAGCTTATTGAGAGTGAAACCCAGAAAATAGATAGAGATAGTAACAAACAATATAAAAAGAACAAAAACAATGATGACAGATTAATATTTGTATCACAATTTAACAACTATAGTGAGGAAATATCTCGCATTATAAGAAAACATTGGCACATTAACCAAACATGCAATAAGGATGTAGAAATACTGCAAAAAACATAATTTATGTAAGAATTTACCTGATAAATTCATTTCTTTCATATTGGCAAGAGTCCATGAGCTAGTGATGTATGGGATATACAATCCTACCAGGAGGGGCAAAGTTTCCCAAACCTCAAAATGCCTATACATACACCCCTTACCATACCCACAATTCAGTTTAATGAATAGCCAAGAAGTGGGGTGATAAAGAAAGGAGCAAAAGTATAAACAAAGGAATTGGAATAATTGTGCTTTATACAAAAAAAATCATAACCACCACAAAAAGGGTGGGCCTCATGGACTCTTGCCAATATGAAAGAAATGAATTTATCAGGTAAATTCTTACATAAATTATGTTTTCTTTCATGTAATTGGCAAGAGTCCATGAGCTAGTGACGTATGGGATAGCAATACCCAAGATGTGGAACTCCACGCAAGAGTCACTAGAGAGGGAGGGATAAAAAATAAAGACAGCCAATTCCGCTGAAAAAAATTAATCCACAACCCAAATCATAAGTTTTAATCTTATAATGAAAAAGAAAAAAAATTAAATTATAAGCAGAAGAATCAAACTGAAACAGCTGCCTGAAGAACTTTTCTACCAAAAACTGCTTCTGAAGAAGAAAAAACATCAAAATGGTAGAATTTAGTAAATGTATGCAAAGAAGACCAAGTTGCTGCTTTGCAAATCTGATCAACTGAAGCTTCATTCTTAAAAGCCCAGGAAGTAGAAACTGACCTAGTAGAATGAGCTGTAATCCTCTGAGGCGGGGATTTACCCGACTACAAATAAGCGTGATAAATCAAAAACTTTTAACAAGATGCCAAAGAAATGGCAGAAGCCTTCTGACCTTTCCTAGAATCAGAAAAGATAAGAAAAAGACTAGAAGTCTTCCTGAAATCTTTAGTAGCTTCAACATAATATTTCAGAGCTCTCACCACATCCAAAGAATGTAAAGATCTTTCCAAAGAATTCTTAGGATGGGGACACAAAGAAGGGACAACAATTGCCCTACTAATGTTGTTGGAATTCACAACTTTAGGTAAGAATTTAAATGAAGTCCGCAAAACTGCCTTATCCTGATGAAAAATCAGAAAAGGAGACTCACAAGAGCAGATAATTCAGAAACTTTTCTAGCAGAAGAGATGGCCAAAAGAAACAACACTTTCCAAGAATGCAATTTAATGTCCAAAGAATGCATATTCTCAAATGGAGGAGCCTGTAAAGCCTTCAAAACCAAATTAAGACTCCAAGGAGGAGAGATTGATTTAATAAAAGGCTTGATACGAACCAAAGCCTGTACAAAACAATGAATATCAGGGAGTTTAGCAATTCTTCTGTGGAATAAAACAGAAAGAGCAGAGATTTGTCCTTTCAAGGAACTCGCAGACAAACCCTTATCCAAACCATCCAGAAGAAACTGTAAAATTCTAGGAATTCTAAAAGAATGCCAAGAGAATTTATGAGAAGAACACCATGAAATGTAAGTCTTCCAAACTCGATAATAAAACTTTCTAGAAACAGATTTACGAGCCTTCAACATAGTATTAATCACTGAGTCAGAGAAACCTCTATGACTTAGCACTAAGCGTTCAATTTCCATACCTTCAAATTTAATGATTTGAGATCCTGATGGAAAAACGGACCTTGAGATAGAAGGTCTGGCCTTAGTGGAAGTGGCCATGGTTGGCAACTGGACATCCGAATAAGATCAGCATACCAAAACCTGTGAGCCCATGCTGGAGCCACCAGCAGTACAAATGATTGCTCCATGATGATCTTGGAAATCACTCTTGGAAGAAGAACTAGAGGAGGAAAAATATAGGCAAATTGATAACTCCAAGGAAGTGTCAATGCATCCACTGCTTCCGCCTGAGGATCCCTGGACCTGGACAGGTACCTGGGAAGTTTCTTGTTTAGATGAGATGCCATCAGATCTATTTCTGGAAGCCCCCACATCTGAACAATTTAAAAAAATACATCTGGGTGAAGAGACCACTCTCCCGGATGTAAAGCTTGACGACTGAGATAATCCGCTTCCCAATTGTCTATACCTGGGATATGGACCGCAGAAATTAGACAGGAGCTGGATTCTGCCCAAACAAGTATCCAGGATACTTCTTTCATAGCTTGAGAACCGTGAGTCCCACCCTGATGATTGACATACGCCACAGTTGTGACATTGTCTGTCTGAAAACAAATAAACGGCTCTCTCTTCAATAGAGGCCAAAACTGAAGAGCTCTGAGAATCGCACGGAGTTCCAAAATATTGATTGGTAATCTCGCCTCTTGAGATTTCCAAACCCCTTGTGCTGTCAGAGATCCCTAGACAGCTCCCCAACCTGAAAGACTCGCATCTGTTGTGATCACAGTCCAGGTTGGATGAACAAAAGAGGCCCCTTGAACTATACGATGGTGATCTAACCACCAAGTCAGAGATAGTCGAACATTGGGATCTAAGGATATTAATTGTGATATCCTTGTATAATTCCTGCACCATTGGTTCAGCATACAAAGCTAAAGAGGTCTCATGTGAAAACGAGCAAAGGGGATCGCGTCCATGCTGTGGTCATGAGACCTAAAACCTCCATGCACATAGCTACTGAAGGGAATGACTGAGACTGAAGGTTCCGACAGGCTGCAACCAATTTCATATGTCTCTTGTCTGTTAGAGACAAAGTCATGGATACTGAATCTATTTGGAAATCTAAAAAGGTTACCCTTGTCTGAGGAATCAAAGAACTCTTTGGTAAATTGATCCTCCAACCATGTCTTTGAAGAAACAACACAAGTTGATTTGTGTGAGATTCTGCAGAACGTAAAGACTGACCTAGTACCAAGATATCGTCCAAATAAGGAAACACCGCAATACCCTGCTCTCTGATTATAGAGAGTAGGGCACCGAGAACCTTTGAAAAGATCCTTGGAGCTGTCGCTAGGCCAAAAGGAAGAGCAACAAATTGGTAATGCTTGTCTAGAAAAGAGAATCTCAGGAACTGATAGTGATCTAGATGAATCAGAATATGAAGATATGCATCCTGTAAGTCTATTGTGGGCATATAATGCCCTTGCTGTACAAAAGGCAGAATAGTCCTTATAGTCACCATTTTGAATGTTGGTACTCTTACATAATGATTCAAGACCTTTAGATCCAGAACTGGTCTGAATGAATTTTCTTTCTTTGGGACAATGAACAGATTTGAATAAAACCCCAGACCCTGTTCCTGAAAAGGAACTGTCACGATTACCCCAGATAACTCCAGGTCTGAAACACACTTCAGGAAAGCCTGCGCTTTCTCTGGGTTCACTGGAATGCATGAGAGAAAGAAACGTCTCACAGGCGGTTTTACTCTGAAACCTATTCTGTACCTCTGAGAGATAATGTTCTGAATCCAATGATTTTGGACTGAATTTATCCAAACATCCTTGAAAAATTTTAATCTGACCCCTACCAGCTGAGCTGGAATGAGGACCGCACCTTCATGCGGACTTGGGGGCTGGATTAGATCTCTTAAATGGCTTGGATTTATTCCAGATTGAGAAAGGCTTCCAATTGGAGACAGATTCCTTAGGGGAAGGACTAGGTTTCTGTTCCTTATTCTGTCAAAAGGAACAAAAACGGTTAGAAGCTTTAAATTTACCCTTAGATTTTTTATCCTGAGGCAAAAAAGCTCCCTTCCCCCAGTGACAGTTGAAATTATAGAATCCAACTGAGAACCAAATAATTTATTACCTTGGAAAGAAAGAGATAGCAATGTCGATTTAGAAGTCCTATCAGCATTCCAAGATTTAAGCCATAAAGCTATTCTAGCTAAAATAGCTAAAGACATATATCTAACATCAATTCTGATGATATCAAAAATGGCATCACAAATTAAATTATTAGCATGTTGAATTAATTTAACAATGCTATACTTGTTGTGCTAAAGTTTCCAACCAAAAAGTTGAAGCAGCTGCATCATCAGCCAAAGAAATAGCCGGCCTAAGAAGATGGCCTGAACATAAATAAGCTTTCCTTAGATAAGATTCAAGCTTCCTATCTAAAGGATCCTTAAAATAAGTACTATCTTTCGTAGGAATAGTTGTACGTTTAGCAAGAGTAGAGATGGCCCCATTAACTTTGGGGATCTTTTCCCAAAAACATAATTTATGTAAGAACTTACCTGATGAATTGATTTCTTTCATATTGGCAAGAGTCCATGAGCTAGTGACATATGGGATATACAATCCTACCAGGAGGGGCAAAGTTTCCCAAACCTCAAAATGCCTATAAATACACCCCTCACCACACCCACAATTCAGTTTAACGGATAGCCAAGCAGTGGGGTGATAAAGAAAGGAGTAGAAAGCATCAACAAAGGAAATTTGGAAATAATTGTGCTTTATACAAAAAATCATAACCACCACAAAAAGGGTGGGGCTCATGGACTCTTGCCAATATGAAAGAAATGAATTTATCAGGTAAGTTCTTACATAAATTATGTTTTCTTTCATGTAATTGGCAAGAGTCCATGAGCTAGTGGCATATGGGATATCAATACCCAAGATGTGGAGTCTTCCACTCAAGAGTCACTAGAGAGGGAGGGAATAAAAATAAAAACAGCCATATTTCGCTGGAAAAATTAATCCACAACCCAAAAAAATAAGTTTATTTCATTTTTGAAAGAAAAAAACTTAAATCAAAAAGCAGAAGAATCAAACTGAAACAGCTGCCTGAAGAACTTTTCTACCAAAAACTGCTTCCGAAGAAGCAAATACATCAAAACGGTAGAATTTAGTAAATGTATGCAAAGAGGACCAAGTCACCGCTTTGCAAATCTGATCAACTGAAGCTTCATTCTTAAAAGCCCACGAAGTGGAAACTGATCTAGTAGAATTAGCTGTAATTCTCTGAGGAGGGGACTGACCCGACTCCAAATAAGCTTGTTGAATTAAAAGTTTCAACCAAGAAGCCAAGGAACTAGCAGAAGCCTTCTGACCTTTCCTAGGACCAGAAAATAAAACAAATAGACTAGAAGTCTTCCTGAAATCTTTAGTAGATTCCACATAATATTTCAAAGCTCTTACCACATCCAAAGAATGTAAGGATCTCTCCAAAGAATTCTTAGGATTAGGACATAAGGAAGGGACAACAATTTCTCTACTAATGTTGTTAGAATTCACAACCTTAGGTAAAAATTGAAAAGAAGTCCGCAAAACTGCCTTATCCTGATGAAAAATCAGAAAAGGAGACTCACAAGAAAGAGCAGATAGCTCAGAAACTCTTCTAGCAGAAGAGATAGCCAAAAGGAACAACACTTTCCAAGAAAGTAGTTTAATGTATAAAATAATGCATAGGCTCAAATGGAGGAGCCTGTAATGCCTTCAAAACCAAATTAAGACTCCATGGAGGAGAAATTGATTTAATGACAGACTTAATACGAACTAAAGCCTGTACAAAACAGTGAATATCAAGAAGTATAGCAATCTTTCTGTGAAATAAAACAGAAAGAGCAGAGATTTGTCCTTTCAAGGAACTTGCAGACAAACCCTTATCCAAACCATCCTGAAGGAACTGTAAAATTCTAGGAATTCTAAAAGTATGCCAGGAGAATTTATGAGAAGAACACCATGAAATGTAAGTCTTCCAAACTCTATAATAAATCTTTCTAGAGACAGATACACGAGCTTGTAACATAGTATTAATCACTGAGTCAGAGAAACCTATATGACTTAGAACTAAGCGTTCAATTTCCACACCTTCAAATTTAATGATTTGAGATCCTGATGGAAAAACGGACCTTGAGATAGTAGGTCCGGCCGTAACGGAAGTGGCCAAGGTGGGCAACTGGACATCCGCACCAGATCCGCATACCAAAACCTGTGTGGCCATGCTGGAGCCACCAGCAACACAAAAGACTGTTCCATGATGATTTTGGAGATCACTCTTGGAAGGAGAACTAGAGGCGGGAAAATGTAAGCAGGATGATAACACCAAGGAAGTGTCAGTGCATCCACTGCTTCCGCCTGAACATCCCTGGACCTGGACAGGTATCTGGGAAGTTTCTTGTTTAGATGAGAGGCCATGAGATCTATCTCTGGAAGCCCCCACATCTGAACAATCTAAGAAAACACATCTGGATGGAGAGACCACTCCCCTGGATGTAAAGTCTGGCGGCTGAGATAATCCGCCTCCCAATTGTCTACACCTGGGATATGAACCGCAGAGATTAGACAGGAGCTGGATTCCGCCCAAGCAAGTATCCGAGATACTTCTTTCATAGCTTGGGGACTGTGAGTCCCACCCTGATGATTGACATAAGCCACAGTTGTGATATTGTCTGTCTGAAAACAAATGAACGGTTCTCTCTTTAGCAGAGGCCAAAACTGAAGAGCCCTGAGAACTGCACGGAGTTCTAAAATATTTATTGGTAATCTCGCCTCTTGAGATTTCCAAACCCCTTGTGCTGTCAGAGATCCCCAAACAGCTCCCCAACCTGAAAGACTTGCATCTGTTGAGATCACAGTCCAGGTTGGCCGAACAAATGAGGCCCCTTGAACCAAACAATGGTGATCTATCCACCATGTCAGAGAGTGTCGTACATTGGGATTCAAGGATATTAATTGTGATATATTTGTATAATCCCTGCACCATTGATTCAGCATGCAAAGCTGTAGAGGTCTCATGTGAAAACGAGCAAAGGGGATCGCGTCCGATGCTGCAGTCATGAGACCTAAAACTTCCATGCACATAGCCACTGAAGGGAATGACTGAGACTGAAGGTGCCGGCATGCTGCGACCAATTTTAAACGTCTCTTGTCTGTTAGAGACAGAGTCATGGACACTGAATCTATCTGAAAACCTAAAAAGGTGACCCTTGTCTGAGGAATCAAGAAACTTTTTGGTAAATTGATCCTCCAACCATGTTTCCGAAGAAACAACACTAGTTGATTCGTGTGAGATTCTGCAGTATGTAAAGACTGAGCTATTACCAAGGTATCGTCCAAATAAGGAAACACCGCAATACCCTTTTCTCTGATTACAGATAGTAGGGCACCCAGAACCTTTGAAAAGATTCTTGGAGCTGTTGCTAGACCAAATGGAAGAGCAACAAATTGGTAATGCTTGTCTAGAAAAGAGAATCTCAGAAACTGATAGTGTTCTGGATGAATCGGAATATGAAGGTATGCATCCTGCAAGTCTATTGTGGACATATAATGTCCTTGCTGAACAAAAGGCAGAATAGTCCTTATAGTCACCATCTTGAAAGTTGGTACTCTTACATAACGATTAAAAATTTTCAGATCCAGAACTGGTCTGAACAAATTTTCTTTCTTTGGTACAATGAATAGGTTTGAATAAAATCCCAAACCTTGTTCCTGAGGAGGAACTGGCATGATTTCCCCTGAAGACTCCAGGTCTGAAACACACTTCAGAAAAGCCTGAGCTTTTACTGGATTTACAGGGATGCGTGAGAGAAAAAAATCTTCTCACAGGAGGTCTTACTTTGAATCCTATTTAATACCCTTTAGAGACAATGCTCTGAATCCAATGATTTTGGACAGATTCCTTGGGAGGAGGATTGAGTTTTTGTTCCTTATTCTGACGAAAGGAACGAAAACGGTTAGAAGCCTTAGATTTACCCTTAGGTTTTTTATCCTGAGGTAAAAAAACTCCTTTTTCTCCAGTGATAGTTGAAATAATAGAATCCAACTGAGAACCAAATAAATTACTACCTTGGAAAGAAAGAGATAGTAATCTAGATTTAGATGTCATATCAGCATTCCAAGATTTAAGCCACAAAGCTCTTCTAGCTAATACAGCTAAAGACATGGATCTAACATCAATTTTGATAATATCAAAAATGGCATCACAAATAAAATGATTAGCATGTTGCAGTAAGCAAACAATGCTAGATATGTCAAAATCCAATTCATGTTGCGCTAAATTTTCCAACCAGAAAGTTGATGCAGCCCCAACATCACCGAAAGAAATAGCAGGTCTGAGAAGATGACCTGAATATAAATAGGCCTTCCTTAGATAAGATTCAAGCTTCCTATCTAAAGGATCCTTAAAGGAAGTACTATCTTCCATAGGAATAGTGGTACGTTTAGCAAGAGTAGAAATAGCCCCATCAACTTTGGGGATCTTTTCCCAAAACTCTATAGATTTTGCTGGTAAAGGATACAATCTCTTAAACCTTGAAGAAGGAATAAAGGAAGTACCTGGCTTATTCCATTCCCTAGAAATCATATCAGGAATGGGAAAAACACCTGGGGAAACAACAGGAGGTTTAAAAACAGCATTTAAACATTTATTAGACTGAACGTCAATAAGACTGGTTACCTCAATATCCAAAGTAATTAACACTTCTTTTAATAAAGAACGCATAATAATAAATAAATAAATAAATAAATAAGTAGATTTGTCAGTGTCAATATCTGAGGAAGGATCTTCTGTTTCAGATAGATCCTCATCAGAAGAGGATGAATTATTATGTTGTTGGTCATTTGAAATTTCATCAGCTAAATGAGAAGTTTTAAAAGACCTTTTACGTTTATTAGAAGGTGGAAATGCAGACAAAGCCTTCATAATAGAATCAGAAACAAATTCTTTACAATTTACAGGTATATCATGCACATTAGAAGTTGAAGGAACTGCAACTGGCAATGTACTATTACTGATAGAAACACTATCTGCATGTAAAAGTTTATCATGACAGCTATTACAAATGACATTTTACATTCTACAATTTTACAACAAATGCACTTAGCTTTGGTAGAATCGATGTCAGGCAGCAATGTTCCAGCAGAAACTTCAGAGGCAGGATCAGATTGGGACATCTTGCTCAATGTAAGAGAAAAAACAACATATAAAGCAAAATTATCTATTTCCTTAAATGACAGTTTTAGGAATGGGAAAAAATGCAAAAGCATAGGCCTCTTGATAGAGAAGAAAGCAGGGGGCAAACAACAACGGGGTATTGAAATAATGAAAAAAATTTGGCGCCAAGTATGACGCACAATGTAACGTAAACTTTTTTGGCGCCAAAAAAGAACGGAAATGACACACTTGCGTCACTAATGACGCCGCCGTGTGAAAGGTCTCGGCGTCACGTATGACCCCGGAAATGACGAAGTTGCGTCAAAAACGTATTTTTTCACGCCAAAAAAAGTTTGCGCCAAAAATGACGCAATACAGTTTAGAATTTGACGCACCCGCGGGCCTAACACCCGCAATTGCAAAAAGTAGTCAAATTGAAAAAAGACTAAACCCCAGGTAAGAAATAAATTTCTTAAAGTGTTTACATTCCCAAATATGAAACTGACAGTCTGCAGAAGGAAATACATGAACCTGACTCATGGCAAATATAAGCACAATACATATATTTAGAACTTTATATAATTTGCATAAAGTGCCAAACCATAGCTGAGAGTGTCTTAAGTAATGAAAACATACTTACCAAAAGACACCCATCCACATATAGCAGATAGCCAAACCAGTACTAAAACAGTTATTAGTAGAGGTAATGGTAAATTGAGAGCATATCGACGATCTGAAAAGGGAGGTAGGAGATGAATCTCTACGACCGATAACAGAGAACCCAAGAAAAAGACCCCCGTTAGAGAAATCATGGTATTCAATAGGTGATACTCCCTTCACGTCCCTCTGACATTCGCTGTACTCTGAGAGGAATCGGGCTTCAACAATGCTGAGAAGCGCATATCAACGTAGAAATCTTAGCACAAACTTACTTCACCACCTCCATAGGAGGCAAAGTTTGTAAAACTGAATTGTAGGTGTGTTGAGGGGTGTATTTATAGGCATTTTGAGGTTTGGGAAACTTTGCCCCTCCTGGAAGGATTGTATATCCCATATATTACTAGCTCATGGACTCTTGCCAATTACATGAAAGAAACTCCAATCTATCAGTAGGCAAAGGATACAATTTTTTAAACCTTGAAGAAGGAGTAAAAGAAGTACCCAGTCTATTCCATTCCATAGAAATCATATCTAAAATAGCATCAGGAAGTGGAAAAACCTCTGGAATAACTACATGAGGTTTATAAACCGAATTTAAACATTTACTAGTTTTAATATCAAGAGGACTAGTCTCCTCCATATCTAATGCAATCAACACTTCTTTTAATAAAGAACGAATATACTCCATTTTAAATAAATAAGAAGATTGGTCAGTGTCAATATCTGAGGCAGGATCCTCTGACTCAGACAGATCCTCATCAGAGATAGATAAATCAGTATGTTGTCGGCCATTAGAAATTTAATCAACTCTATGAGAAGTTTTAAAAGACCTTTTACGTTTATTAGAAGGCAGAATGGCAGACAAAGCCTTCTGAATGGAATCAGAAATAAATTCTCTTAAATTTACAGGAATATCCTGAGCATTAGATGTTGACGGACCAGCAACATGTAATGAACTACTACTGATGGAAACATTCTCTGCATTTAAAAGTTTATCATGACAACTATTACAAACTACAGCTGGAGGAACAGTTACCACAAGTTTACAACAGATGCACTTAGCTTTGGTAGAACCAATATCAGGCAGCAGGATTCCAGTAGTAGATTCTGAGACGGGATCAGATTGAGACATCTTGCAGTATATTAAAGAAAAAACAACATATAAAGCAAAATTATCAATTTCCATATATGACAGTTTCAGCAATGGCAAAAAAAGCAAACAGAATAGGCCTCTGACATAGAAAAAAAGACCAGAGGCAAAAGGAATGAGTTTTTAAATAATGAAAAAAATGTTTGGTGCCAAGTATGACGCACCACAAACTGAAAAACATTTTTTGGCGCCAAAAACGTCCGTAATGAAACTCAAGCGTCATAGATGACGCAACCTCGTGAAAAGACTCGGCGCCAACTAAGACGCCGGAAATGACGAATTTGCGTCAACAAACGTAATTTTTTGCGCCAAAAAAGTCTTGCGCCAAGAATGACGCAATAAAAAATAGCATTTTGCGCTCTCACGAGTCTAATACAGCCCGCAATTTAGAAAAAGTCAATTTGAAAACCTCAGGTAAGAAATATTATTATTTTTTTTTTTAAAAAAAAGCATTTCCCAGATATGAAACTGACAGTCTGCAAAAAGGAAATATACTGATAAACCTGAATCATGGCAAATATAAGTACAAACATATATTTAGAACTTTATATATAAAGTGCCAAACCATAGCTGAGAGTGTCTTAAGTAAATGAAACATACTTGCCAAAAGACACCCATCCACATATAGCAGATAGCCAAACCAGTACTGAAATGAGAATCAGTAGAGGTAATGGTATATATAAGAGTATATCGTCGATCTGAAAAGGGAGGTGGGAGATGAATCTCTACGACCGATAACAGAGAACCTATGAAATAGATCCCTGATAGGATGACCATTGTATTCAATAGGTGATACTCCCTTCACATCCCTCTGACATTCACTGTACTCTGAGAGGAACCGGGCTTCAACTTGCTGCGGAGCGCATATCAACGTAGAATCTAGCACAAACTTACTTCACCACCTCCATAGGAGGCAAAGTTTGTAAAACTGAATTGTGGGTGTGGTGAGAGGTGTATTTATAGGCATTTTGAGGTTTGGTAAACTTTGCCCCTCCTGGTAGGATTGTATATCCCATATGTCACTAGCTCATGGACTCTTGCCAATTACATGAAAGAAAACTCCCATTATGGCCCACAGGAGTTAAGAATCTTAGAGACACTTTGGTGCAGTTAGACCTGGGCCCTAAATGTATTAGTAAAGAAAGATACATCACTGAAAAGAATTTGGGGTGTACCCATGCCTAGGCTGCCGCAATTTTCACTCTGTCATTAAGGGACGTGAATTTGTTCACCCAATAAGTGGATATAAATTTAAGTTATAATCATATTATACTTGTGAATCTACATTTGCCGTTTATATGATAAAATGCCCATGTTCAAAAATTTACATAGGGGAAACGACACGTAAGATTAGAGAAAGAATAAACCAACACAAGTCAAATATCCGAAAGGGTGACACTCAAGCACCTGTGGCGTGCCATTTTTTGGAATGTGGCCATCAAATTAATCAACTCAGATGGCAAATCATTCATAGAGTTGATACACCTAGAGGAGGAGGAGATAGAGAACGCTTCTTAAACAGAGAGAGGCGTTCTGGATCCATAAATTGGAAACATTGCACCCTAAAGGGTTAAATAGAGAATTGGCCCTATCAGTCTTCCTTTAAATGTATACAATTCATATGTAAATATTAAGGTTTATCTCTCATTATCATCATGTATACATTTTGTTTTTAAAGTAATGACATTATTGTTAGTGTTTTAATGCCATTTAGTGTCTATATATACCTAGCATTGCGCTTTGTTATTTTAATCCTTGCTAATGTAATTAAATTTAAAGTACTGGTATTTTCACTGTGAACAGCAGAGGGCAGTATTACCACTGTCTAAGCTAAACAAATTGTAAGAAGGAATGTAAAAATCCATTTTTGATTGGCTGGTCATACCTTTAAAAAGAGATACAGGTGCATTATTTAGTATGCATGATTAAGGGACTGTGTTCCCGAAACGTTGCATACCTGTCCGTTTGTATGCCTCAATAAAGAACATTCCTAAAGGAATTCATGGTGCTGTGGAGTACTTAGTTTGATATATACACTTGGCTGGAGGTCGCCAGCTTATCCAGCATGCACCAAGCCTCAGTAAGACATATGTTCTGGTTGCTGGTCAGAGTTTGGACTGTAAAAAATATACAACACATTCTCTAATTCCATACATTGATACATTCCATATGTATCACTAGGTAGATTTTATCAGAACATATCTAATAAACAACTCTGGTCATTCTGTACATACCAAGAAATAGAAGATATGAATAATTCACCAGCATGATCTCTACTCTCAGGATATTTTCTTGATGATCCACAATTACAGATTCTGAGAAAATGTTCTAAAAAAAAGAAAAATAATGGGGGGGGGGGGTTTAATTTAAAAAATATACATTAAAGGATCAATGAAACATTTAATAATCATTTTATATTCTTGTGTGGAACATCAAATAACATTTTTTTAAACCATAATTTTTATTGAAAGAGTGCACTAATATTGAATGAGTAACAATAAACAATACAA